>NC_082385.1:17055290-17079613 GCF_031168955.1 Gadus macrocephalus
AAATAATCAGAATCATGACAAATGTAGAATTAAAATGCGATATATATCATCTTTATCTTTTACACAAGCATTTGAATGGAAGGGTTCCTTGGAGCGGTTCAGTACAAACCAGGACTTGAGTCATTGCTAACAATTGTTTTGCACCAGAACTGCCCCCTCGGTTCTTTCTCTCTGCATATCAATGCAAGTATGCACAGCCTCTTTATATTCTCAGAATCAACCCGTTCAGTCAGACACCGGAGACCGCCGCCGCTGTCCCAGAAGTCCTTCTTCAGAAGACCTTTCCAGAAGACAATCTCCAGAATACCTTCTCAGAAGGCGTTCTCCAGAAGGTATGGACCGGAACACAGGGGCCGTCCTCATGGTGGGAGAAGAGGGACAGGAGACCATCAGACAGAGAGGGAGCAGGGCAAGGCCATTTTATGTCTATAAGCTCCTTCGTCTTTTCCCCCTACAATGCTATCTCCAGCCCCCAACCCCCCCCCCCCCCCCCCCCCCACACACACACACACACACACACACACACACCCAAGCTAATTACTTTTTTTTTTCAAATGCAAAGCAGCAGAAAGTGAGAGGATTTCTCCTGGCTGCTAAGGAGAGGAGAGAGGGGAGAAGAGAGCAGGGGATAAGGAGGAGAGAAAAGAGGAGACAGGAGACAGGAAATAGAAGATAGGAGAGAGGAGGATAGAAAAGAGTAGGGGAGAGAGGAGGAGAGAACAGAGGAGACAGGAGATGAGAGAGGAGAGGAGAGAGTAGAGAGGAAAGAGGAGAGAGGAGGAGAGAAGAGAGGAGAGGCAAGAGAAGAGAGGAGAGATAATGGAGGGAGGGAGAACGAAAGGAGAAAGAGAGAGAGCAGAAAATGAAAAGATATAGAAAAAAGTGGAGAGGAGGAGAAGGACTGAATTGAAGGAGAGGTGACTTTCTTCCTTGTATGGCGGGGTACCTTTGAAGTAGGGAGTGATAGAAATGAAGGGATGAGAGAGGACGAGGGGGGGAGAGAGAGGGAGATTGAGGAGGGGGCTCTGTTCTGTTCGGGAGTTAGGTAATAAAAAGAGAAAGCGAGGGAAGATCGTGTTAACGAGATGGCCTCTAAAGGCGCATTAAATGGTGAGAGAGCACCAGCACGATCATTCCTAGCCCTACTTATAGACTCCTCACACACCCGCTCCTTTCAGACCACACAGAGGTGTTCCAAAGCCCAAATTCCTCAGCTCCCCCACCTCTAAAGGAGTACTGGGGTGTGGGGTCTGTGTGTAGTACGAGGTAGTAGTGAAGGGCAAGGCACTGTGCGCGTGTGTGTTTGTAAAAGCGTGCGTTTGTGTGTGCATAGGTGTGTGTGTGCGTGTGTGTGTTTGCTTGGATGTGCATGCGTGTGTGTGGGTGTGCATGTGTGTGTGTGTGTGTGAGGGTCATCTGTCCTTTAAGACACACATCGCAGCCCATCAGAGGAAGGGGTCAGAGACTTACTCACCGACAGAGGGTCAGAAGTGGCCGGGATTACACGTCTACTCTAAGCCCCCCCTCAGATCCCCTGTGTTTTCACTCCCTCCCTGTTTGTTGTCTTGTGGCGGGGCAGACGAAGGCGGGGGGGAGAGAAAAGGGAGAGAAAAGCCGCCGGTCGGGGGAATTAGTGTAAAGCTGAGGAGATGAATGGCCGTCCTATTCTCACCTCTTGTTGGCCGTTCTTCACCACACACACCCCTCCCACTTCTTGTTCCACTGAAAGCGCGTTAGGGTTGCCTTTGTGCCGACAAAAGGAGACTCCCCTCCTGGCTTTCACGCTCCTGGTGGAGCAACAAGAGGCTTTGGCCCCCCGGCCGACAGCAGGGCACCGGCGACTTTGATTGGGCGAGGAGCGTCAGAGAGAGCGGCCGCGTTCCATTCTCTCGCTCTCCCTCTCCTGATTAATCTACTGATTCCAATGCTCTCCATAACACCCTGCTTTTTTTTCAACTTCTTTCTGTGTCTCAATAATCCTCACACACACATATGCACGCGCGCACAGACACACACACACATGTGCGTGAACACAAGCGCACACACACACACGCACACACACACACACACACACACACACTAACACACACACACACACACACACACACACACACACACACACACACACACACACACACACACACACACACACACACACACACACACACACACACACAGACATACAGACAGACACATGCATCAGTCTTATTTCAAGTCTTTTCTAGGTGTGTGTGTGTGTGTGTGTCTTTATAGATTTACTTTTGTGTGCAGGAAAATCACAGGATGTGGGTGTCACCATGTGGATATTATTGTGAGGTAGATAATGACCAAGGTGTATTCATATAGCATCATTACATAGTATATACATAATAGTGTATGGGCGTAGATTTTACACAATCACAAACCACTTTTATGGAAAAGTAAATTGATTTGAGTTTAACATGATTAAATGATTCAACATGTATCAACATGATTTGATTTTACCTTAATATCCTTTATTTGCCTTTCAGTTCCACTAGATCAAGGGCTATGAGAATATTCTCAAAGAACTCTCATTGGGAGAAATATGCTTGTTAAAATGAACGGTTAAGCTGTACATTTTAATGACTAAACTGTTGGCTTAATAAACTAAATGAAAGTAACATTTTAAGTGTTTCCTCATGTTTTAAACCCAAAACTTCATCTAAATCTGGTCTGAGGATAATTTGTCATCATCACAAGAGGAAAAGATTTGTTTACTTTTCATTTTGTTAGAAGTACGTCCCCAAAATAATCAATTATCAATAATAAATTATAAAATACCAAAGATTGGTCAACAGTCAGTATATATGGGTAGCTAATATATATTTTATATGATATGAATATAGATGCACACAGGTTCTGTTGTTTTTTCTCCAAATCTGATATTTAATGTAGAATCAACTGAACTTGACTCTTTAAATAAGCCCGGCAGCATGTGGAACAATACTGGATGATATCAGACTCTATATTCCCAATCTTTTGGATATCTGTTTGTCAAATTTCATTGCAAATCATATCATGCATTTGATCGAACACAATTTCCCACAATCACACTTTCAAGGATGATGGCTACAACCTTGCATAGCGCCATCACCTGGTCACTAACGCACCACAACGCCTCACTCTTCATCACCAGGTCACTCACGCACCACAACGCCTCACTCTTCATCACCAGGTCACTCACGCACCACAACGCCTCACTCTTCATCACCAGGTCACTAAAACACCACAACGCCTCCCTCTTCATCATCAGGTCACTCACGCACCACAACGCCTCACTCTTCATCACCAGGTCACTAACGCACCAAAACGCCTCACTCTTCATCACCAGGTCACTAACACACCACAACGCCTCCCTCTTCATCATCAGGTCACTAAAACACCACAACGCCTCACTCTTCCTCCTCCCTCTGTCACGGACTCATCTGGGCCGGCCCACCAGCATGGCCGCTCGTGGCTATGTTTATCATCATCGCTTTTACTTATCTGCTCCCCAGCTGCTTATCTAAATGGAGGCTGGAGGAGGAGCAGGTTTGTGGTTAGAGGGGGTGATAAACAGTTAGGTTGGGGTAGGCTGCATGGAGGGGCTGGTGGTGTTGGTGAGGTGGTGGTGGAGGTGGTGGCGGTGGTGGAGGTGGTGATGCAGATGGCGGTGGTGGTGGTGGGGGAGAGGTTGGTAGTGGTAGTGGTGGTGGTAGTGGTGAGACGGTGGTGGAGGTGATGGGGTGGTGGTGGTGGTGGTGAGGTGAGGGTGGAGGTGATGGTGGTGGTGGTGGTGGTAGTGGAGTTGGTGGTGGTTGTGGTGGTGGTGATGTTGGTGGTGGTGAAGGTGGTGGAGGTGGTGGTTGTGGTGATGGTGGTAGTGGTGATGATGGTGGTGATGGTGGTGGTGGTGGTAGTAGTGGTGGTGGTGGTGGTGGTGGTGGTGGTGGTGGTGGTGCCGGAGGTGGTGCCGGAGGTGATGGTAGTGGTGGTGGTGGTGGTGGTGGTGGTTGTGGTGGTGATGGTGGTTGTGGTTGTGGTGGTGGTGGTGGTGGTGGTTGTGATGGTGGTGGAGGTGGTGTGGTAGTGGTGATGATGGAGGTGGTGTTAGTGTGGTGGAGGTGCTGATGGTGGTGATAATGGTGTTGGTGGGGGTGGTGGTGGTTGTGGTGGTGGTGGTTGTGCTGGTGGTGGGGTGCTCTGCTACAATAAATCAAGTTCCAGACTAATCTATTTAGCATGCTCTCGCCATTATCCTGTCAGTGCAACAACTAATTAATTAACTGATTCCACAATGAAGAGGTTTTGAATGAGCCCATTAAGATAATTACTACAAGGAGCCGATCAGGACGGTCGTTTGCAACTGCCACGCGTGATTCCAGCGCTGGCAGCTGCCCTTCTGCCCCGCCCGGGCAGCACGTCATAACGTGGCCTTACTGCTGAGAACACAACAACAAAGACTGTAGTGTTGCCATGGCTCTGGGTGAGAGCACAACGATAGGTACTTTGTTTAATTGGTTTGTTTGCGTGTTTGTTTGTTTGTTTGTTTGTGGGAGCAAGAGAGTATGGGAGCTTTTAAAATAAGTGGAAAACAGAGCAGAGAGATAGAGTACATACAGTAATGGAATTAAATAGACTCACTGGCTTTCATTTTCATTTTATTGTTCATGCCATGTTTAAAACAATGGTAGGTAAGGGGATGAGCCTCTCTCCCTTGGTATCTAATGCTTTATTCTCTGTTGAACAAAGATCGTCTTCATAGGTCAGACTCAGAACCGTTGACAGGTTTCCTTTCAGAGTGCGTTGGTTGATTAACTGATTAAATTAATACATGTATTAGTACACATTATTTAATTATAATTTATTTATTAATATATTTATACTTTTTATGTATAGGGAAGCAAAACAGGGCAGTATTTTCTATATAATAAAGCAGCTTATGAATAACCCGGTAATACTGTAACGCACCATAAACAGTATTCTGCTGCCATAGTACAAACTGACGTTGCGATGAGAACACATCTCTCTTCTATAAAGGAGCTGAATCATGAGGCTTCACCCCCCAGACGTCTCTGTAGAGGAATCACCGGCAGCCATGCTGACACTATCGCTATCACCCTTCTACTGCGTCACTATCGCAGTTCAGACAAACACCACATCCGTGACTTGAAGAAAATACAATGTGGTTTTTGTCTCAAAAACAAAAACATTGTTGTTGGAGAATTCCTCATCCCTGTCATCATAGGACGGTACTTTCATGGACAGGCGTCAACACCACACAGGCTCTGTCAAGGGAGGTCCTGGTCAGGGGCAGAGGGTGATGACAACATCAGACCTACTGAACCAGGGCAAAGTCAGGCCATGGCCTCCACCACACATCAGCAAGATGGAGCAGATCATTGGCCTTGTGAATGCAGTAACCGATGGCAACTGGCCAGTGGAAACCAGCCAATGATGGTTGGTGCCTGGATGCGGTAGCTTGCTGCTATTAGGCTGTTAGGCTGAACCAGTCCGATCTGCAAGCTCATGTTTTGTTTGTTGTGGCAGAAGGCCTCCCTCCCGATCAGACAGATTGGACCAGACCCGGCCCGGGTCGGCCCAATCACAACGCGGGTTTGATACGATGACTGGACAGTAAAGCAGCGTTGATTTTTTTTTTTGGTAAACAATCAAGATGGCTGCCGCTGACATGGAACGGTCTGTTGAGTCCTTGCCAGGTATCAACCAAGCTGGACGCTACATCTTCCCTAAAAGAAGAACACACTGCACCAGTGACGGACTGGGATTAAAAAACGGCCCTGGCATTTTCACCCACCAGCGGCCCACACGGGGACGCGGCGCGCACATACGCGCGTGCCCGTAACACACAGATATAACTTCACATGCACGGAAATAACACGCACTTTTGTAGCCCCATTGGTGATGAACTCTCTAACTTTAATATGCATAAAGACTGACTGTCCTCACTGTCCTCCTGTTTTACTCCCTGCCCCTGGTCTGTTTGCTCAGTGTCTTGAACATTAGTGCTAGCGCTGGTGCTACTAGCTGAAGCTGCACTTGGCGGCTTAAAAAACAAATCGGTCAGTTTCGCGCATTTTTCACTGTCAGCCAACAGTAATTTCCTGGATTTCGCTCTCTTTTCCTCCGCTCCTCCCTTCTGTTGCTTAATTCCTCGATTCATAGTTCATACTCATAGTAACCTCAGCAGACTCTGGTATCTTCCAACTTTCAACTTCCAACAACCCCCTATACGCAGACGCGGTCTGATTCGGTTTTGAAATTCCCAGAAGTCATTGCTTCATAGAACTTTTGTAAACCAATAATACAATTAAAAATACAGGCAGATTTGTTGTATTTCAATTTCAAACAATGCACTTTTTAAACATCTGATTGAATAAGGCTACAAAATAATGTAGACCGATGTAAATATTAAGGGCAACCATGACTGTAGTATATAGACACTCATATCTGGTATAAACCCTGATTAGTTTCCTATTAAATAGAATGAATAGGGATTTAGAGACAAATGGCAAATTTGAAGCTTTTAACACTAGATGCTTGATAGTGGGCAAAAAGATTATGTGGGGCCGCGTTGCGACGAAGCGGCCGCGGGAACCCGACAAGCATGCCGCCCCGTGATTGGGCGGCCCAAACGGCCCACGAGAGGCCGCGGCCCCTCTGGCATCTGCCCGAATGCCAGACCGTCCAGTCCGTCACTGCACTGCACTCACCTACTGACCTACCTTCAGCCCGCATGAACCCCTCATCACGAACCCCCAGATCCAGCCCACTCCAGGCCCACCGACAGACCATCAGACCCTGCCCATCTCCGGTCCCAGCCTCCATGATCTCGTGCCTTGCTCAAATGGTTCAGCACCGCTCACTTACCATTCTCCGTCTACTTCAAGAACGGTAGCCTCTGCTTGCAAGCTAGAAGCAACACAGAAGAAGCCGGACCGAGGCTGAACACACAGGTTCTTGGTGTGTGGGTCTGCTGCCTCCCCCTGGGCAGCATTGGTCCCGTTTCACCCCAAGACGCTCCACAGGCGGACAACAGCTTGTCTCAATCCTCAACCTACTAGAGAGAGCTCCTGCCGCCCAGGCCGGTCCCTGGAAGCAGGGCCCAGCCGGAGGGGGGAGGACGGGCACGGAGGGTCTGTGGATCTGGGCGGAGTGCTGGAGAGGTTTTTTTGTTGGCTGGTGCCTTGACTTGCCCTGTTAAAAGATCCACGTTTAAGCCTTTGGCCCTAAGCACACAACGTGTGTATGTTACTTCATATTTGTATAGGGACCAAAAATCATCAGTCAAATTGTTTTAAAGGAGCACACAGTTTGGATGTAGCTGGTGGTGTTTCACGGCTTGCTTCAGGTAGGACTGAAGTCTATTTTATGGAAATTGTAAAACATTGTTTTGCGTCTGGCCCAACAAGGCCGCATGCTTTAGATCCCCAGGCTGTCAGCGAGTGTTGAGGCGAGCGGCCACTTGAGCAGTTCCTCTCCTCGGCTCCGCCGCCGGCTGCTGATAGTATTCCTCTAGGATATGAGGAATAGACAGAAGCTTTTATCCTCACTCTGGTTACTGTTTTTCGATGCCCTTGGATACTTAGACCAATGTTTTAACAGATATTTACAATGTCTAAAAAAGACTGATTTATTTTTTGGGGGCAAATAAGATTAAGCCAATTGTGTAATATGTTTGAATGGTCTGCAATACAGCATACATGTTTGTGATGACTAGTCCTTAAAATGTATTCATTCAGTCTCGATATAAGTATAGATATTTTATTTATATGTTTACATCTATAGCCTTTGTAGCCCGATCTATAAAACAAAGCATTATTTATCCTTAACAAAATGTTTGATCAGACAACATGTTACAATGTTTGCTCCATTAGTGGCCTCCCCTTGTTTATGTTGTTGGTCTCCTGTTGTTCATCTGTAGCCATCATTTCAATCCCAATGCATCTCGGTACAACATCATTCATTCCTGACATTTACATTTCAAAGTCGGCCTATTGTGAGGTGTGTGTTGTGATGTCATCCTTTAACAAGTTCCTCACAAACGCGCTGCCTGTTAGTGTTTAATGAACTATTACGGATATTCCGCTAGCTTGAAGTGAGCTAATGAGAGGGAGATCCAGACCTGAGGATCTCTATTGTAGGCTCCACGTCTCTAATCCCCGGACCATCCTTTTTGCTGTGGCAGCAGTGTGAGAAACCACAAATGAACCCCTCCCTCCCCCCCCCAAATGAGCTCCATCAACCCCACCCTGGCACAACCCATACAATAGAACTGAGCTGGTCGTCACACGGCTGGAGACACAGACCCAGGGGGCTTCACCTGGGGAGAGGGAGCGCTCCACCATGGTCTGGAGGGAGCTCTATCTGTCTGTCCTCTCTTAGTGCTAGCAGTCATCAGAAGGGAGCTCTGTCTGTCTGTCCTCTCTTAGTGCTGGTAGTCATCAGAAGGGAGCTCTGTCCGTCCCTCTGTCCTCCCTTAGTGCTAGCAGTAGTAGTCATCAGAAGGGAGCTCTGTCTGTCTGTCATCTCTTAGTGCTAGCAGTAGTACTAATCAGAAGGGAGCTCAGTCTGTCTGTCCTCTCTTAGTGCTAGCAGTCATCAGAAGGGAGCTCTGTCTGTCTGTCATCTCTTAGTGCTAGCAGTCATCAGAAGGGAGCTCTGTCCGTCTGTCCTCTCTTAGCGCTAGCGGTAGTAGTCATCAGAAGGGAGCTCTCTCTGTCCGTCCCTCTGTCCTCTCTTAGTGCTAGTAGTCATCAGAAGGGAATTCTGTCCGTCCGTCTGGCCTCTCTTAGTGCTAGTAGGTAGCTCTGTCTGTCTGTCTGTCTGTCTGTCCTTCCCTTAGTGCTAGCGGTAGTCGTCAAATCCAACATGGATAAGCCCTCCTTTCAGAGGCCCATTCCCAGAGGCAGCCTTCATTACCCCAGGGTGCTTGTTTGTTCCTCTGTTTAGGAGCTGAATGGCCCCTGGTATGGTGCTTAGAGAGGTGGGTTGGGCTGAACAGGGGGTTGGTGTAGGGTTGGCCATCAAACATTTGCAGAGAATCATGGGAATTATTTTCCGGTCTGCATGAAGTTGCAGATTAAGTTTCTATTTATTTTTTGTCTTGATTCATTAAATGATTGTTATTTATATGAACTTTGATATAAAGAATCTGTGCAGTGTGGAAGTCAGCTGGCCTGCTGTCTTTCCAAGACTACTATCTGACTATGAATGGAAAATAAAGTTGTCTAATTGTAATTAAAAATGAAATGTTGTTTAGTAATTCAATTTGTGTCAAGTTATCTAAATTAAATTGATGAAAACATGAACACATGACAACATATAAGTCTATTCTTTTATATATACTTCTCAAATGTTTATGCCACTCATTATACAATATTAACATACATATATATTAAATATTCTATACATAATATCTACACATAATACCCATAACACCTTTTACATTAGACTCACAATAATTCACATGGCTTATGCAAAACTGACAACATTTAGACAAGGAAAAGCGTATGGATGGCATCTTAAATTAGTTTGTTTAAAAGAAAGAAAACCTGCAGGGGAAGAAAATGTATGCGGAATGTAAACATACCAAATCCTATGTAGGATAAATGAACCAGTTGACACCATGTCATGTCATCCATCTTAATCTCTAATTTTAAATTCCCCTCCAATAAGAACAGCTTCTTAGCTCATTCTCTGCGCTGTGTGTGTGTGTGTGTGTGTGTGTGTGTGTGTGTGTGTGTGTGTGTGTGTGTGTGTGTGTGTGTGTGTGTGTGTGTGTGTGTGTGTGTGTGTGTGTGTGTGTGTGTGTGTGTGTGTGCGTGCGTGCGTGCGTGTGTGTGTGTGTGTGTGACACACACACACACACACACACACACACACACAGCAGGAGCTAGACAGCAACCATAAGGACAGCCAAGGCACATTCACACACACATAAACAAACACACACACACACACACACACGCACACACACACACACACACACACACACACACACACACACACACACACACACACACACACACACACACACACACACGCACACACACACACACACACACACACACACACACACACACACACACACACACACACATAGACTCGTATGCTAATAAGCATTGTCTCACAGCGACTCGCTCACTCTTTATTGCACTTATAAATAAACAGTGAAGAGCACTTTGGGTTATTCTGCCAATGCAAGTCACAGCCAACCAAGTCTGCCAGTCTTCACTGTAGTAGGTCCATCCTCCCTGGGTCTAGTTAGCAGGCGCTAGTTGATTCTGTCGCACCTAGGTTGTAAGGATGCACTAGATCAACCTGTAAGATCTAGGGTGTTAGCATGTGCTAGGTGAACCCGTAGCTTCCATGGTGTTAGCATGTGCTAGGTGACTCTGTAACCTCTGTAGGGTGTTAGCTTGTGCTAGAAGATGAACCTGTAAACCCTTTAGGGTGTTAGCATGTGCTAGTTGAACCTGTAACCCCTTTAGGGTTTTAGCATGTGCGAGATGAACTTGTAAGCTCTAGGGTGCAGTTAGCATATGCTAGATGAACCTGTAGCTTCTAGGGTGTTAACATGTGCTAGGTGAACCTGTAGGTTATATAGGGTGTAAGCATGTGCTAGGTGAACTTGTAGCTTCTAGGGTGTTAGTGCTGGGTGATTTTGGCCCGTTCCAATTTAACTGGGAAGTTAACAGATTCCCACTCAGAAATGTTGCTGGGACGCTCCCTGAAGTCAGTTGGGTCCGGATAAAGGTGGTGGAAAGAGTTGAGTTTTGTAAACGTGTACATTAATGTTGTAATCCTATTAAATTGCTAAAACATTTTTCTATATGAATATATTGTTGTGTTGTCCCAAACAGAGGAAACCAACAGAACCCTGTCATGATGCAAAATGTGTTATAAAACAGTGTTATAGTCGGTCCAATTAATAATAATAATAATAATAATAAATAATTTATCAGTTTTTTATAGCGCTTTTCTAAATACTCATAGACGCTTTACAAATAACAAAAGGGATCCATACAGACAGTACAGACAATCAAACAAAAGGGAAAAAAATAAACACCACCACAACAATAGGCAACACATTAAGAGAGCGGGAGAGAGTGGAAGATAGCGGAGGATGATTTGTCAAATGTTGTAGGTGGTCCTGAAGAGATAGGTGTATCAGAGTTTCGGATGGCCAGAGGGAGGGAGTTCCAGAGGGTAGGGGCGGCGTTTCGGCAGGATTAGTGTTTCGGCAGCTGAGGAAGAAAGGGTGGGTCGAAGGCGTCCAATGTTGCAGAGGTGAAAGAAGGATCTGACGCTGTTTATGTGTGCCTTGAAGGAGAGCTTGGGGTCCATGATGATGCCGAGGTTTCTGACCAGGGGGGAGGGAGTGACAGATGACCATCGATGCAAAGTGAGAAGTTCTGCGAGGTGGGGATGATGGTTTTTGGGCCGATGATGATAATTTCAGTTTTATGGCCGTTGAGTTTGAGGAAGTTGTGGTCCATCCAGGTTTTGATGTCCTTAAGACAGTTAGCGAGAGTGGATAGGATGGCAGGAGTAATGGCTGTGGTGGTGATGTATAGTTGGGTATCATCGGCATAACAGTGAAATTGAAGACCATGGCGGCGGATGATGTGACCTAGTGGGAGCATGTAGAGGATGAAGAGGATGGGGCCAAGCACTGAGCCTTGGGGGACTCCGTGTGAGACAGGGATGGTGTGGGATTTGTGGTTGTTGATGGAGATGTATTGGAATCTTTCAGACTGGTAGGAGGTGAACCAGGAGAGGGCGGAGTCAGTGATGCCAATGGATTGCAGACGGCTGAGGAGGATGGAGTGATTGACGTGTCGAAGGCAGCACTGAGGTCGAGGAGGAGGAGAATGGTGAGGGAGCCGGAGTCAGAGGAGAGTAGGAGGTCGTTGGTGACTTTAAGTAGGGCTGTTTCAGTACTGTAGTGGGTTCGGAAGTCGGATTGGAATTTTTCGTATAGGTTATTGGAGAGGAGGTATTGCTTGAGTTGTGTTGCGACGGCTCTTTCCAGTAGTTTTGAGAGGAATGGGAGGTTGGAGATGGGTCTGAAGTTGTTGGGGTCGTCGGAGTCAAGGCCAGGTTTTTTTAAGGAGGGGGGTGACGGCAGGAAGCTTAAGAGGTGGGGGAACGGTGCCAGAGTTTAGGGAGGAGTTGATGGTGTCTGTGATGAGTGGGGCAAGAGAGGTGAAACAGGGTTTGACGAGGGGGGGAGGTGGAAGATTTCATGGTGGAGAGTATCTTGGAGATGTCTGCTGTGGTTATGGGTGAGAAGATAGAAAGCTGGTGGTCAGGGGTTGGAGGAAGTGGAGGTTCTGAGTCAAGGCTTGTGGCAGAGGAGGTGGCAAGCTTGTTGTGGATGATTTCTATCTTGGAGTGGAAAAACGATAGGAAGTTATTGCATTTCTCCGGGGTGAATCAGGATGAGATGTTATCCTGGGGTTTGAGAACGGGCTTTGTTGAGTGCTGATTTGTAGAGGTGCATGTGCTCTTTGTAGGCGAGGGCTTGTACTGTGAGACCGGTTTTCTTGTGTAGTCGTTCCAGTTGTCTAAGATGTTTTTTGAGTTTGTGATGTTCCGGGGTGAACCAGGGGGCCGAGTGAGTGGACCTGACAGTTTTAGTTTTCAGGTGGGCCAGTTTTTTGAGGGAGGCAGACAGTGTGTTATTGGAGATGTTAACGAGGTACATGGGGGCTGGATTTACAGGAAAGGTGAGGCCGGAGAGAGTGTTTGATATGCAGGTTTTAGAGAGAAACTGGACAGATGGATTTAAGATTGCGGAAAGTGATTTTGCGGTCCTGTTTGGGTTCGGGGGCGGGAATGTCAATAACACGTGAGCTGGCCAGGTGGTCAGAGATGGAGAGGTCGGTGCTGGAGACATTGTGGATGTGGAGGCCAGTCAAGCAAACATGGTCTAGGATGTGCCCACGGTTGTGGGTGGGATAGTTGATGTGTTAGGTGAAGCTAAAGCAGTTGAGTAGGTCCAGGAAGTCCTTAGCGTTTTTACATTCCAGGGAGTCAATTTGGAGGTTGAAATCGCAGAGGAGTAAAACAGATGGCGAGATTGAAGATAGTGCAGTGATGAATTCAGAGAGATCTGGTATGAATGATGGGTAGGGTTTGGGGGGGCGGTAAATGATTGAAATGATGAGAAGTTTGGGGCCGGGTAGTTTGAAAGCCAGGTGTTCAAAGGATGGGGCAGCAGGGATGGAGAGTGGGGTGGGTTGGAGGACTTGATGGTAAACAGCAGCAATACCCCCTCCTCTGCCCTCAGGACGTGGGTTGTCCAGGTAAGAATATCCAACAGGGGTAGTTTGGTTGAGTTCAAAGTAGTCCAGGGATTTTGCCAAGTTTCATTTAGACAGAGGAGGTGAAGTTGCTTGTCGATGATACATTCGTTGAGAATGAGGTTTTTATTGTTGAGTGTTCTTGTGTTGAAGAGGGCGAGTTTTAGGTACTTTTATTTTGATTGAGCGAAAGTAGGGATTGGGCGGAGGTTGAAAGTGTTCACGCTGGAGTCATTCCGATGACGTGTGTTGTTGTGATGACGCGATAAGGAAGTGCGGGAGCCGGTGTGTGAACTGCGATCAGACCACAGCGATGGAATACTGTTTATGGCAGTGGAACTGTACATACATTTTACGGCAGTAGCTTCGGTGAATGTAACGGGGGCGGAGAAGAAGTCGAGAATTCTTTAGTGTGGCAATGAGTTCAGTGGAAGGAGGCATTTGGGGAAAAAGCTGGCGGAGCTGCATGGTTGAGTAGCGAAGTGCCATGGCCGAGGCTGTGAAGAAGCAAACACTGCTGGAGGTGGATGGTGGCCTCAACTGAGCAGTGATGAAGGACGTGCGCCAGATGGGAGCTGGGTTGGCTCGAAAGGAAGGCAGCGGTCCGGCCAGAGCGAGGGCCAACGCAACAGTACCTGTAGAGGTTGAAGCCCGCCCGGGTTTACCTTCGACCAGGTTACGGCGATGGATCCTGTAGCAGAAGTCCAAGTGTCCAAGACGGCTGGTTGAAAAAGCTTTTAAAATAGGAAAGCAGCACCAAAGAACTTAAAAATAAAAATAATGTTCAAAATAATGTTCAGAATGATGTTCAGAGCAAGAAGCGGCAGAAGTAACTTTACGACTCCACACATAAAACACGTAAAAATAAAGAAAACTGGCGCACTTACAATAGGGAAAAGTGACTAGTAAACTTAACTATAATAGACCAAAAAAATAAAAAAGTTCAATGCATTCGTGAAAAAAATTAAAAATACTGAATAAAAACAAGCCAGACAGAGCGGCGTTAGACTCACCAGCGTCCCCGTTGCTAGGCAATTGGATAGTAATAGGACACACACACACACACATACACACACACACACACAAACGCACAACCATAAACACACGCACAAACACACACACACATACACAAACACACACATATACATACACACACATGCACACGCACACATACACACACACAAAAACACACACACACACAAACACAGACACGCACACACACACATACACACACACTTACATACACACACATGCACTCACACATATACACACATGCACACACACAAACAAACACACTTGCACACAGATGTATACAAACATAAGACACACACAAACACACACATACACTTGCACACAGATAAATACACACATAACACACACACACAAACACTTGCACCTGTACACAGACCACACACATACACACATACACATTTCTGTACTTTTTGAAGGACGCGTGCGCAGGCGATTAATTACTTGGAGCAGGCGGTTTGCATGTGCTGGAAGGACGGCCTGTTGTTCCTGCAGAGTGGCTCCTAATTAAAAGCCAGAAGCATCCACAGGGAAAGGCCACAAGTCACGCCCCTGGTGGCCCCAGACTTCACCGGGAATTTATGGCTCTGCCACAAGGATCAGTGTGAGCGGGCAGGCTGGCTACATGGAGAGAGAGAGGCACAGGGAGAGAATTAGAGGGTGGAGAGAGTGTGAGCGAGCTGGTCAGACCGGCTAAACGGAGAGAGAAAGAGGCACAGGGAGAGGATGAGAGAAAGAGAGGGGGTGAGGGTGTGGAGAGGGAGATTGAGAGAACAAGAGAGGGATGAAGAGAGAAACAGAGCGAAAGAGATGCAGTGAAAGGGGGCAGAGAGAGAGGGAGAGGGATATGAGATTGCGAGTGGCGGAGAGAGAGAGAGAGTGAGAGAGGGGGGAACGAGACGGAGAGAGAGGGAGTAAGAGCAGGGAGAGAGAGAGAGAGAGAGAGAGAGAGAGAGAGAGAGAGAGAGAGAGAGAGAGAGAGAGAAAAAACAACAAAAAGAATTAGCACAAGAGGAGACAGAAAGAGAATGAGAGGGTGAGAAAGAAACGAGTGATGAGAGAGGATCATTAAAAACACCTGCAGACTATTGAACAAATTGAACAAATATTTAAGGCATATAGAATAAGAATTTACTTGTATGTTGGCATAAGTTCACCTGCTTCAAACGGGCAGAGCGGTTTACTAATCTTCAATGCATTATGTTAATCTATGAGGGCCTGAAATACATTTACAATAGGGCTTGCACATCAGAATGCATCAGGGGAGATTTTGTTTGTGATACTACGCCATTTGGAGAGCACTCAAGAGAGTTGTGATAATCCTAAAAATAAATAATCCGATAACAATCATGAACCCATGTAAATATACCGTAACGTAGGCTAACCGTACGTTCACACCAAAGGCGAATATCTTCGTCCGGCCATGTGTTCGCCAGAGTCTGCTTGCCCAAGTAGACAAACTTCTAGCGGGAGTGATTTGTGCGTGATCGATGGCGTGAATTTACTCGAGTGTAAGAGGAGGGGCTTCCTCTTCCTCTCGTGAACCCATAGTTTCTTTCTGCCAATTCGATCTCAACCATTGCCGCGATAACCACCGCTACGAGTCTTTACTTGTTGTGGAAGTACCAGAGACTTCGGAGAACCCGACGCAGTCTTTAAGATTCATAATATCATCCGGAAGCGCAAACAGCTTTTTGCCATGATATTATATAATATAAAGTAGAGCTGTCAGTTAAACGCGTTATTAACGGTGTTAACGCAAACCAATTTTAACGGCGTTAAAAAAATTATCGCGCGATTAACGCAAATATTTTATTTACCAAAAAAAAGATTTTTTTTTTTTTTTTCTTTGGCTCAAAACAAAGAAGCAGTAGCCTGACTGCTATGTTCAAATGACATTTGTTCAAAGCAGTCGTTTAATTGCACTATAGGCTCTTTTTTTGTATCGTCCGGTTTTGATCAGTATTTGCCAATGTTGTTATCAATAAAAAATCATTTGCACAAGACAAGCCGATGCACTTCACCATGTTGATAAGAGAATTAAAATGAGAAGAATTATGTGACAAAAAAATCAAGGGATATTTAGCATAGAAAAATAATTTGCGATTAATCGCGATTAATCGTGAGTTAACTATGACATTAATGCGATTAATCACGATTAAATATTTTAATCGCTTGACAGCTCTAATATAAAGATATCTATATATTATAATATATAGCTATCTATATATTATATTATCTAGATAGTTATGTATTATATTATATATATCTATATATTATATGATGCTATACCCTAGTTATAGGGCTCCAGGGGTCCGCAAACAGCAGAAACATCAATGCTGCGGTTCACTCTGGACTTCAGGGAGGGAACGCTGGTTGGCGTCACGACCAAGCATAACACAAAGTTCACAGAAAAGTTGAAATGTTTAAACTCAAATAAAGTGTTTAACGCAAAATCTCCGTAAACCAGAGTGTTTGCGCAAGTAAAATCTGCGTAAACCAGGGTGTTCACACGGGTCAAATCTTCGTGGTCCCTGGTTCAAGCAATGCAAGAATTTGCATTGTCCGTGCATTGACTTTGTATGGATCCAGATTGCTCTGGCCATTTTTGCTCGAATCTGTTTGGTGCGTGTGTGTGCGTGTGTGGTGCACGTGTCCTGGCTTGTGTGTAAAAACACTGGCTCCGATTGGCTACCATGAAACATGACTCTGCCTTAGCTTATCATAATCGCTTATTTCGTTGTTAACCCACCCGGTCTCCTCACTAGTAGTTTCTGTTCGGAGCTAGGGTGTGTTCGGATTACGCAGTTTATTCAATCAATTCATAGTAACGCACCGCATTTAACATACAGTAACGGTAACAACAGAAACAGTAATTAGTTGGATTACCCCGTTGCTGAAAAATTAACGGCCGTTATTTTAAACGGCATTATTACAAACACTGCCCAGGCACTGGCTTCTAAAAAGGGTGTTTTAAAACGTGTAAAGACTGAAATGCTTATATCAACATTAAGATGGACCTCAGATTGAAGAGGGACAATGCGGTTTTCGCCCCGGACGTGGAACTACGGACCAGCTCTTCACTCTCGCAAGGATCCTGGAGGGGGCCTGGGAGTATGCCCATCCGGTCTACATGTGTTTTGTGGATCTGGAGAAGGCGTATGACCGGGTCCCCCGGGAGAAACTGTGGGAGGTGCTGCGGGAGTATGGGGTAAGGGGGTCTATCCTCAGGGCCATCCAATCTTTGTACTCCCAAAGCGAGAGCTGTGTTCGTGTTCTCGGCTGCCAGTCAGTTTCGTTCTCAGTGGGTGCTGGTCTCCGCCAGGGCTGCGCCTTGTCACCAATCCTGTTTGTGATATACATGGACAGGATATCGAGGCGTAGTCGTGGTGGAGAGGGGTTGCAGTTCGGTGGTCTGAGGATCTCGTCACTGCTTTTTGCAGATGATGTGGTCCTCATTGGATCATCGGCCTGTGACCTTCAGCACTCACTGGATCGGCTGGCGGCCGAGTGTGAAGCGGCTGGGATGAGGATCAGCACCGCTAAATCTGAGGCCATGACTCTTAGCAGGAAACCGGTGGATTGCTTACTCCGGGTAGGAAATGAGTCCTTAGCCCAAGTGAAGGAGTTCAAGTACCTCGGGGTCTTGTTCGCGAGTGAGGGTACTATGGAGCGTGAGATTGGCCGGAGAATCGGAGCAGCGGGGGCGGTATTGCGTTCGCTTTACCGCACCGTTGTAACGAAAAGAGAGCTGAGCCGCAAGGCAAAGCTCTCGATCTACCGGTCGATCTTCGTTCCTATCCTCACCTATGGTCATGAGGGCTGGGTGATGACCGAAAGGACGAGATCGCGGGTACAAGCGGCCGAGATGAGTTTTCTCAGAAGGGTGGCTGGCGTCTCCCTTAGGGATAGGGTGAGAAGCTCAGCCATCCGTGAGGAACTCGGATTAGAGCCGCTGCTCCTTTACTTAGAAAGGAGTCAGCTGAGGTGGTTCGGGCATCTGGTAAGGATGCCCACTGGGCGCCTTCCTTGGGAGGTGTTTCAGGCACGTCCAGTGGGGAGGAGACCTCGGGGAAGACCCAGGACTAGGTGGAGAGATTATATCTCAACACTGGCCTGGGAACGCCTCGGGATCCCCCCGTCAGAGCTGGTCAATGTGGCCCGGGAAAGGGAAGTCTGGGGCCCCCTGCTTGAGCTGCTCCCCCCGCGACCCGACCTCGGATAAGCGGATGACGATGAGGAGGATGAGGAAGATGGACTCAGATAAATTTTGAACAAGATAAATTCCACATATTTTTAATTAGGGCTTTGCATCAAGATGGGTATGGCCTCTGACTAAAATGACCACAGTTCCTCGACGGAATGTTTGTTTTGAGTGGGACCAACCTAGTGGCTCTTGGGGCCCAAATTTCTAACTGCTCAAGTAAGATGAAGTCAATCGACAAAACAACATGGCCGCCAGAGGCGCAAAATCGTCAAAATTGTACTTAACGCCAAAAGGCGGGATTTCCTTAACCTAATCATCATCAAACTTGGTTTGGCACATGGGTCAAGATGAACCTCTCCAAATTGTATATAGATCGGGTTATAGGGGGCTCTGTAACAATTAACTGAAAATGGAACCTCTCCAAATTGTATCCAGATCGTTCGATAGGGGGCACTAAAAAAATTTACTGAAGATGCACACTTTGGGCTGCAATATTTTCTGACCACTTTCACCCATTGTCATGAAATCCTGTAGACATCTGTCTCTCCGCATCTCAAGCACATGTTCTTAGGAAACCAAGAAACTGCAACAAAATGGTCTGCTGGACGTCCAAAATTAGCTCAATCAATGTTAGATGCCAAAAGGCGGGGTTAACTTGAGTCAATCAACACCAAGCTTGGTGTACTTAAAGAAGCATAGGTCAAGGGTAACCAGGCTAAAGTTCTTCAAAATAAAACGAAAGGGGGCGCTAAAGCAATCAATTGAAACTTGAAACATTCTCCTCAGCCTTTTGACGCACGGTCATGGAAGTTTGTTTGCCCATCACAAAATCCAAGGTCTTCATGGTCTGCGTCAGGGTCATAACGGTCTGTTAGGGTAATAATGGTCTATCAGGGTCTTATCGGTCAGTTTTGGGCTTGGCACCCGTAAAATGCTGCTTGCATCTTTAATTAGAGGTCCGAGCAGCAAAGCTGCTTGGCCCCTATTCTTTCTGTAATGTTATTTTTTCCCCTCAAATTCCCACAATTTCATTGACGCACAGTCATGGAAGTTTGTTTGCCCATCACAAAATCCAAGGTCTTCATGGTCTGCGTCAGGGTCATAACGGTCTGTCAGGGTAATAATTGTCTATCAGGGTCTTATCGGTCAGTTTTGGGCTTGGCACCCGTAAAATGCTGCTTGCATCTTTAATTAGAGGTCCGAGCAGCAAAGCTGCTTGGCCCCTATTCTTTCTGTAATGTTTTTTTTTCCCCTCAAATTCTGTAAAAGTCATACTGCAGCCTATACCGTCAGTCGAAAACTGTTCAAATTTTCAGGTATGGTTACCAATAACCATACCTGAAACCCAAATTTGTGGTACTGCACCTAAAGGTGGCTCTATTGTAAAAAATCGTGAATAAGGTTTATTTCTCCTCACCAGATTGACCTGGACTCAAAATTCTTTCATCATATTAATCTCTAGAAACAGACGCATTTATAAAACCCTGAAAATGTATACTTTTCCCACAATTTCATATTAAAGCTAAACATGCTAAAAAGATTCACAGGCTACAAAAATAATAAAAAATTCACCAAAAATCGCCACATAAAATCTTTAGACCAAGCCTCACAAACATCATCGCACAGAATTTGTTTTACTTAGTTCCATTTGAGAAATATTGGCCAATAAAGTTGGAGCAGTTTGCCCATTTTTCTTATATGACCATTTTATTATCGTATAAAAAAACATACGACTATTATTAGGTGGATACCAATACCCCCCACTACTAATAAACCCAAATTGTGGTACTGCACCCTAAGGTGGCACTTTTTAAAAAATATATTATTTCTCCTTATGAGATTGACCTGGACTCAAAGTTCTTTCATCATGTTAATCTCTAAAATCAGATGCATCTTTTTCACCCCGGTCTTCTGCTCTAAAAATGTTTACTTTTCCCACAATTTCATAGAAAAGCCAAACGTCCACAGTCTCAAACCGATTTTGCCGAAATGACCATTTTGTTATTGCATAACTACCATACGGCTATCATTAGGTGGATACCATTAGCAGTGCAAATTTTCTTTTAAGAAAGCCCTTAATTCTCTTGTGAAATGTGTCCTTGGAGCTTTCTTGATGTTGTGTGCTTATCAATCGACATTTTCACCATGTGAATGAGACTTCATGCAGTTCAGGAATGTCATTGGCTCAATGGGATAATGCCTTGTACTTGTTGAATGTTCGAATCCCGATAAGAGCATTATGAACAAGCTGAACATGAAATTCTGTCATTTCCACTCATTTACGAAACACAACATTGAACAGCACCTGAAATTCATCAGGCAATCAACATTCCGGCTCATTCGTTTTCAAGAATCGGACTGCCAAGACACAGAATGGCATTTAGGGGAACTTCTTCATTAACCATTTTTGATTCATTTTCATTATTAACTCCGTCATATTTATATTTCTTCCGTTAGTGTTCTTCAGACCCTCCAGGATTTTGCGATGTTACGGTTTGCAACTTTAACGCAACATCAACCAATCACCACGAATTGAGGGCGGTGTCGCAATTTTAACCAACCACCGCCACTTTCCCGCAAATTTGACCAATCAGTGGCGTTGTCTTGAACTGACGTCGACAAACTACCTTCCGCCTTACTACCGTGTTTACTACTTTAAGTGATTCAATTATTCATGCAGCATGTGCGTGTCCAACGTTTCACACTTGCCGACCAAAATAACTGCGAAAGATCGCGAAAAGCAGTATCCTGGTATTCTACATGAAAGCGGGGGAAAATTATTTTGCACTTTATGCAACATTGTGATGGAACATAAGCGGAAATCTTCCATTGATAAGCATTTTGCCACTGCGAAATATAACTACAGAACTGCGGAACTGCAGGCAGGACGTCAGACGACGAGGCAGATCACTATGACACAGGCTGTTGCATCCAAGTCAATTGCCAGCGCGGAAAGAATCAAGAATCAAGTATTCATAGGACCATTCTCAGTGTTTTGGTTCTTTTAATTAATGCTTTTTTCAGTAATAACCTAATATTTAACAAATTACTCGGGAAAAATTGCAGTAATAACTTAATATTTAACCTCAGGAAAATCGCAACTTTTATCGCAACTTTCATTTCCTCTCGCACTGTAATCCCAACAAAAACCTAAAAATCACACTTTCATTGCAAATTTTTGGAAAAGCTCACGCAACATCAGGCATTTTAGGCCGCGACAATCTAGAAAAAGGCCTGTGAAATCATGGAGGGACTGGTTCTTGACTTCAAATGTTTAATTTCCCCAGAATTTCCAAGATTTTTCAGGTATATGCTTTAGAAAGCCCTTAATTCACTTGAGAAATGTGTGCTTTGAGTTTTCTGGATGTTGTGTGCTTATCAATAGACATTTTGACCATGTGAATGAGGCTGCAGTTCAGGTTTATAAGTGGAATATCTTTCCATAAATATGACAATTATATGTTATATTTATATATCTTCCATTAGTGTCATCTTGACTTTTAATTTTGCTCACCGCTTGCGGTTAAATTTATTATTATTATTGTGTTTCATTGTCAATTCCTTTTCTCTCCGTCTTAATTTCTGTCACAAAGGATCTACATAAGTACGTCAGTCTTTAACATGAACCCCCTAGACTCAAGGCTGTAAGAGGAACTACATGCTAGTCTCTAGTGAACCACCGTTACAATGACTACATGCTACTCTCTACCTTGAACCCCCTATCGGCCGTAGGGGGAACTACATGCTAATCTCTAGTGAACCACCTAAAGGCCATTAGAGGAACTTCATGCTAGGCTCTAGTGAACCAACTATAGGCTGTTCGAGGAACTACATTAGAGTCTCTACCGTGAGACACCTAAAAGCCAATAGAGGAGATACATGCTAGTCTCTACCGTGAACCCCCTAAATGCCATTAGAGGAACTACATGCTAGTCTCTATAGTGAACCACCTGAAAGCCATTCGAGGAGCTACATGCTAGTCTCTCGTGAACCCCCTAGAGGCTGTTAGAGGAACTACATGCTAGTCTCTAGTGAACCACTTAAAGGCCGTTAGTGGAACTTCCTGCTAGGCTCTAGTGAATCAACTATAAGCTGTTCGAGGAACTACATGCTAGTCTCTACCGTGAACCACCTAAAAGCCATTCGAGGAGATACATGCTAGTCCCTACCGTGAACCCCCTAAAGGCCGTTAGAGGAACTACATGCTAGTCTCTATCATGAACCACCTAAAATCCATTTGAGGAACTACATGCTAGTCTCTAGTGAACCCCCTAGAGGCTGTTAGAGGAACTACATGCTAGTCTCTACCTTGAACCCCTTACTGTAAAGGTCATTAATGGAACTACATGCTAATCTCTATTGAACCTCCTAAAGGCCGTTAGAGGAACTACATGCTAGTCTCTAGAGAACCACCTAAAGGCCATTAGAGGAACTTCATGCTAGGCTCTAGTGAACCAACTATAGGCTGTTCGAGGAACTACATTAGAGTCTCTACCGGGAGACACCTAAAAGCCAATAGAGGAGATACATGCTAGTCTCATCCGTGAACCCCCTAAATGCCATTAGAGGAACTACATGCTAGTCTCTATAGTGAACCACCTGAAAGCCATTCGAGGAGCTACATGCTAGTCTCTAGTGAACCCCCTAGAGGCTGTTAGAGGAACTACATGCTAGTCTCTAGTGAACCACTTAAAGGCCGTTAGAGGAACTTCCTGCTAGGCTCTAGTGAATCAACTATAAGCTGTTCGAGGAACTACATGCTAGTCTCTACCGTGAACCACCTAAAAGCCATTAGAGGAGATACATGCTAGTCTCTACCGTGAACCCCCTAAAGGCCGTTAGAGGAACTACATGCTAGTCTCTATCATGAACCACCTAAAAGCCATTAGAGGAACTACATGCTAGTCTCTAGTGAACCCCCTAGAGGCTGTTAGAGGAACTACATGCTAGTCTCTACCTTGAACCCCTTACTGTAAAGGTCATCAAAGGAACTACATGATAATCTCTATTGAACCTCCTAAAGGCCGTTAGAGGAACTACATGCTAGTCTCTAGAGAACCACCTAGAGGCCGTTAGAGGAATTACATGCTAGTCTCTAGTGAACCCCCTAGAGGCTGTTAGAGGAACTACATGCTAGTCTCTACCTTGAACCCCTTACTGTAAAGGTCATTAAAGGAACTACATGATAATCTCTATTGAACCTCCTAAAGGCCGTTAGAGGAACTACATGCTAGTCTCTAGAGAACCACCTAGAGGCCGTTAGAGGAATTACATGCTAGTCTCTACCATGAACCATCTAAAGGCAGTTAGAAAAACGACAGGTTACTCCATACCGTGAGCCACCCATAGGTCGTTAGAGGAACAACATGTAACTCTACACCGTGAGCCACCTGTAGGCTGTTAGCGAAACTACATGTAGCTCTATACCGTGAGCCACCTTTAGGCTGGTAGAGGAACTACATGTAACTCTATACCGTGAGCCTCCTAAAGGCTGTAAGAGGTACTCCACATAAGTGTCTTCCACCAAGGGTCCACATTCGGTCATGGCTGCCGCCTGCTCTCATCCATCCATCTGCTGGAATGTTCCGGTCTCTCTGCCTCCCTCTGTTCACCTCTCAGCCTTGAACACAGTGCCTGCATGGAGGAGTTTCCACACCTCCATCCCCCATCTTTCTCTTTCTTTATTTCCCAGTTTCTTCCAGATTCTACACACACACAACTACTGAATGCTTCTTCATGCCCTCTCTTTCTTCCCC
>NC_082385.1:17079713-17087213 GCF_031168955.1 Gadus macrocephalus
TAAATCGAATATCAAGATTAAAGAATGCAAAGGGAATCATAGAAATTAAATTGTAATTAGGTGAGTGCTGCAGCGCTCAACTATTGTTCTTCATAAGTTTTATTCTTTCGTTCTTTCTTTCTTTCTTTCTTTCTTTCTTTCTTTCTTTCTTTCTTCTTTCTATTCTCTACAAACTTTGGGACCTATCTCCTTCCTTAAAATTTTCACCGAGAGACTCCATTCAAATTTTAAAATTTGAGATATTCTACTTTAAGAAATACTATCTTTTTTTTTAACATGGGAGTCAATGGACTGAACATTACTTCAACTGTTTACGACCTAACTAAATCAATTTTCAACCGTTTATCTTCGTTCGAACCATTTAACAAATCTATACATTTGTATTATTCAATAATATCTAAACGGAATTTCGATATCATTTCAATTACAGTTTTAGTTTCATACCGGCTTCGTTTCAGCTATTTTCATTGAAGATGTCTGCACATTCTGACGCTCCTACTTCTTAAGAAATCGTGTTTCCCAAAGTGTAGGCTGCAGCCTTGCTAGGACGCGTCCTTGCTAGTCGCGTCCTATGGAGATGAGACTAGAGTGCTAGCTCGAGTGCTTCCTAGCGTTTGTAACGTTCAGACTTTGGAACGACTTGGTAGCGTGGAAGCGCTTCCGTTTCCGCTTTTTAATACTGCGTGTCCGCTTGTAAACACATGTGCGCTTATGAATAAAACATGGCAGCAATCAAGCTGATCGATATTTATTTGACTTTTGTCTGTTATGAATGCGGTCATGTCTCTGTCGCATAGAGCCTCTTTGGGGAAGTCACAAAAGCTTTGTTGCAGTTGATCGAATCGTCTTTATTAAAAGGAAAATCCATTCAATTTTTATAAAACTAGTGAAATTGTCTGAGAACTTAATTCATGCATCACATTTACAGTACGGTTGATTACTATTATGCAGGGGGAAAAAGACAAAGAAAGAGATGATAAAACATGCATTTATTTGGATATATTATTTAACTGATCTGATTCATTCATGCATATATGCCTACAATCTACCAGTGCTTTGAACACATAAGTATATCATATAAAATACAAATATATACGTTCATTCAAAATTACAAACATTGCAAATGATCGGTTGTGCATTAATTTTACCACATTGGATAGTGGCACTATCCCTTTCACCGGTAAACAAATGTTTGTGCGCCACCCTAAGGCGCACAAAAGCCTCCGTTTGCTGGGCTGACCCTAAAAAAAACGATTCAACACAAACATAAATAGGTATACATAAATAATGTAATCTTGTGAGCGAGTAAATTGACATTGTGACAGTGGTGTTTAACACCAGCTACGTCCATGCAAAATATAGCAACGTATCATTAAGTTGCAAAAACTTTGAAAAGTGGCACAGGTCTTTAGGCTTGATTATTTGCATTAACATGATGAATCTATAAAAAGCAATACGGCACAAAATATTTCTGAAAACTAATGCTGCTATCCATTTGGATTTACGAGGTGGTAAAGTCGCAAATCTCCCAGCTTTCTTGCAGCATTTCACTGAGGCACGCCCCCTTTTGGTCGTAGTATCTCGTCGCTTTCAAAGTAGAGCGAGCAGGGCTGTTCAACTCGCAAAGAAGATGGCTGCGCCCATAGTTAATGGGGGATGAGATTTATTTTCTTTCTATTTGTACCACGTTGGTGGTTTTAATGTCTTTTTTTTAAAACCTCTTACACACTTGATTTCATTTCTGCTTTTAATCCGGTCACCAATATATGCATTGCACGGTCTTGCTTTTGCGTGCAATTCAATGTAAAGTTTTGTTTTGAAGCTGGTTTGCTAAAAAGGCTATGTTGCAAATGATGACTAGCATGCTACTACTCCCCCTCGTGGCTCGACAGAAACACAAATGGCAAACTGGAAGGCTGGAGCAAGAGAAATACGTCACGTTCTCGCTGAAGCTGGTCGTTCGTACCAGCGTACCATCCAAATGGATAGCAGCATAATATAACTTCACTTCATTTGAACGTGTACTGCTCTGCCATTTTCAAGAACCCGCCCAGTGAACGCAGAGGATTGTGGGTCGTTTGGCTCGTCTGGGATTCAGCGATGCATCCTTGAAAAATCTCGGAATTCTCAAAAACAAAGGACGCAAAAATGGCGCGGCTTTCGAGTGTCCTCAACATTGGAACAGTGCTTGTCGGCGTTCTATGACGTAGCGTCCTTAAAAGGGCGGCCGTTGAGCATGCTTCCCTTGACATTGGAAACTCTTTTTTCAACCGTCTACCGGAAGGGGCGGACTTACGAGCTTTATTGATCTACGTTGACGCTGGAGCGTGATGACAGCAGTGTTGCCTTCAGATTACTCATACTGTGTATATGGGGCTGTTGCCTTGTGAGACCGTCAGATGAGTCCTCATTCTTATCAGTCTTGGCTCAATCCTGTTGAAAGACCATTTATTCTAAATAGAATAACAATGTTAAAATAAATTGTTTTATATTTGTTTTAAACACACTGGGAGTATAAATAGCCTTGCTTACTTTTTCTGTACACTCCTTCCCGCTGGCCCGTGTGTCATTTTCTTTTTGGCATATGAGTTGGTCCGTGAACAGTGGTACACTTAAATTCAAAGGTTGATTTTTAATTGATCAGTTGACACTGGTATCAGCTGAAACCATTGCTGAATACATCCTAATAATATTTGGTTATTGATAACGAAAAAAAGAAAACATTAACAAAAAACGACATCTTCAGTTCCTTTCCACCCTGCCGTCCCCTACAGGAGACCCGGGATCATAATAATAAAATAATAATACATTTAATTTAGAGGCGCCTTTCAAGACACCCAAGGTCACCTTACAGAGCATATAGTCATCATTCAAAACTATGTAAAACAGACTAGGAATAAAAGGAAAACAGAGGTTAAACATGAAGAATAATATTAATTAATACACTCAAAGACGCCTAAAGTGAAGGGGGGACCTCACTAACCACCACCAATATGTAGCACCCACTTGGTGATGCACGGCAGCCAATCGGCGCCAGAACGCTCACTACACACCAGCTTGAGGTGGAGAGTTAGGGATGAGGTGGAGAGTGAGGGAAAAGAACATATTTATCATGAAGTGTTGCTGTTGTTTTTTCCATGGCCAACCAAAACTACGCTGCATCACGAAGCGACATAGCAGAAGGAGGTGACGAGAGGAGGCAGAATATTATTAACTAAATGAGAGTAATGGTCAATGCTCTACTTGTAGCAGTGGTGGAGACCCACTCCTACTTTCACTTTAAGTTTTACTTTCACTTTCTCTGCTAGGGCTTTGGAATCAGTTCGCACAGTGGACTTGAGCGAACCTGATATGTCGACATTTAAATAGCTGATGTGCTTGCATGCATGTGTATGTGTGTGGTGTGTGTGTGTGTGTGTGTGTGTGTGTGTGTGTGTGTGTGTGTGTGTGTGTGTGTGTGTGTGTGTGTGTGTGTGTCTAGAAGTTCCACCTCAGCCCATACACTCTGGAAAGTAAATATAAATACCATATAACCATAAATCCCCACCACCCTATTTATTCATCCAAAGACAACGTCAAAGCTGAGCTGATGTTGACGAAATGGGTGAATTAGTGATGAGGGTACCTGCAGATGCTGATGACCCAGCCACCCGTTCACATATCTAAACATGTTGTTTGTATTTGGCTTGGAACGTGTGACTACACCATACCTGCCGACCAAAGGTTACTTTACTTAACCCCTGGGGGGTTAGTAACTTTTGTTAACAACATCTACTACCTCCCAGCAGAGAGGGGGAGTTATCTCTCTTTTTAGAACCCAGAACGTGTCTCTGGAAAAGGGCCTGTTTCTGTGCTCTTTTTAATGATTACGGATATAATCTGATATAATTGAGCCTCTATATCGCTCCGTGCTCACCCATTTTCCCCCTCACCGGAGCTCCCAGCCTTGGGCCGGTTGCCAAGGCAACCAGCATCTCATTTCTAAAGTGTCAGTTTGCATTATTGTCTTCACGCTCTCCAGTGATAACCTCTCTCTCTCTCCCTCTCTCTCTCTCTCTCTCTCTCTCTCTCTCTCTCTCTCCTCTCTCTCTCTCTCCCTCTCTCTCTCTCTCTCTCTCTCTCTCTCTCTCTCTCTCTCTCGCTCTCTCTCTCCCTCTCTCTCTCTCTCTCTCTCTCTCTCTCTCTCTCTTTCTCTCTCTTTCTCCCCTGAAATTCTCTGATACATAGGCGGTAACACACGCACACACACACCACACACACATTCACACACACACACACACACACACACACACACACGCATCCACAAATACATACATATACACATTAACACATACATACATAAATACGTGTACATACGTCTATGTGTACATATGTGTGCATGTACGTACGTATGTGTACATACGTACACACATACATCCAAATCTACAACAAAAATATGTAAACATTTATACACACATTTAAAATATATATATATATATCAAGCCAATTTACGGAAATGTAGGATTAATTTAACTTCAATATTTTTGAAATTTAAATCATAATTGTGATTACAAAAGTTTAACAAGGAAGGATGAAAGATGAGAAGGTAGCTCAGATACAGCCTCGTCTCAAGTCTTGTTTATTTTACTTTTAGTTTAATAAAAGTAGAGAAGTTGGGTCTCATTTTCTCAGATTTCTCTTTGCAGTTTCAATAATGGATTTGATCCTTGACAACGCCACAATTAAACACAAACTTGCTAAGTACAGAAGCCTGGAATGATCAATGAATTGATACGAATCATATCTTATTTACGTAATGTTGTTTTAGTGTGAGCCAAGAATGTAGCTACTCCTTTACTTTTGTCTTCCCTATTTCTGTTCAACTTCCTGTTGGATATACATTGAAATTATTTCCTTTTTGGTAATGAATTAACTTTGTTACTGGTTTTTATATTCTGCAAATAGGTTCTGTAAATTGTTTCTTTAAGGTTTTTTGTGATGAAGTGATTCTGTAAAGACCCTCTGTAAAGTGTTCATATGAAGCAGTTCTGTGAAGACCCTCTGTAATTACCCTCTGTAAAGTATTCATATGAAGTAGTTCTGTAAAGACCCTATGAAAGCAGTTCTGTAAAGCAGTACTGTAAAGACCCTCTGTAAAGAACCTCTGTAAAGTAGTTCTGTAAATCAGTGCTGTAAAGACCCTCTTTAAAGCAGTTCTGTAAAGCAATTATGTAAAGACCCTCTGTAAAGCAGTTATGTAAAGACCCTCTGTAAAGTAGTAATATAAAGCAGCAAGTTGTGTAAGCTGTTCTATAAAGCACAGTTCTAAAGTGGTTGTCGGTCATTCAGGTTTTTCTGAACATCCTGAGAGACTACACTCTGAGTCCTTATGAAGAACATTCTGGAGTCCCTGATGTTCCTTGTGAATGAAACACGGTTTCCCCATGGCAACTCTCCTTGTAAAATGCTATATGGTGCGCTTTGGCTGTCACCAAGTGGCCAAAGGCCACTTAGTGGCCAAAGGCCACCAATTCCTCTCCAATCTCGACCAAAGGCCTGGTGAGATTGGAGAGGAATTGGATTTGCATTGTACACTTTTGCCACACATGGATGCAAATAGAGAGCACATAAAAGGGTATATTTGCTGATTACAGCAATGGCGGCTTGTCTGGTAGATATTTGTTCAAGGTTCATAGAAACACTGATAGGATTCGGGACGGCAGTAGAAGTGTCTTGTTGATTTAAGAATCTCTAAGATATCTCTCGCAGTGCAAACGACCATACATATATTTTTCCTTCCATGCGGGCGACAGTGCGGGCGATAACGCCGACTACATCAGGCCACCACAAGAAGAAGCGTGTGCTGTAAAACGCTGACCCGATAGTGGGAGGCGAAAACAAACAGGCCCGTTCAGGAGTGTTTACAGAGGTGGAGGGCGAGAAATAATATACACCGGAGAACACACAATACGAGAGCGGGGAAAAAAAAAAGTATTTGCACAGGAAATAAATATCCCACCTCTCCCTCCAGTATCCATTTTATTCAACCGAGCATCAAAGACCATAAAACATAGCCTATATACAGATTATCTAGAGATATGGAGACGTTATTGAGCAACAATGCAAGAACGTTGTGTGGGAACTGGGCTTACCAGCAGTGAGCCTCTCAGGACCGCTAAGGTTAATATTTGAAGGGAGGATGGCCCATAAATACCGGCTAAGGGACTTTTAATTAAATAAGCACTTCTTAAACATCCTCCTGGGTGGAGTGCTTTTGTTTAAAGATGACTGATTGACTGTGATCTCTCCAGGCACGACCATTAGTCTCTCTCTCTCTCTCTCTCTCTCTCTCTCTCTCTCTCTCTCTCTCTCTCTCTCTCTCTCTCTCTCTCTCTCTCTCTCTCTGGCTCTTTCCCTCCCCCAACCCGCCATTGCCTTTTCTTTCTCCTCTTTCCTGCTTTGCCAACGTCTCTACTTCTTTTTCTCTTGCAATTACTCAATTTCACTCCCTTATTCACTCATTCACCCCTCCTCTTTTGGCTCCCATCTCCGTGTCTCATCTGTCTCTCTCTCTGTCTCCGTCTCTGTCTCTCTCTCTCTCTCTCTCTCTCTCTCTCTCTCTCTCTCTCTCTCTCTCTCTCTCTCTCTCTCACCCTCTCTCTCCCTCTCACCCCTCTCTCTCTCCTCTCATCTCTCTCTCTCTCTCCTCTCTCTCTCTCTCTCTCTCTCTCTCTCTCTCTCTCTCTCTCTCTCTCTCTCTCTCTCTCTCTCTCTCTCTCTCTCTCTCTCTCTCTCTCTCCCTCTCTCTCTCCTGCTCTCTTCAGTCTCCATCCCTGAGCTTTTCTCCCTAGAGAACAATATTTCTCCCTCCTCATGACAAGGTAATGAGGCCACGTTACGGCCCGGCCACGCCCCGCAGCTATCCCAGAAGGCCGCAGGAGGAGGCTCACGCCTCAGCAGTGGCGGTGGCATAGCGGTTAGGCGGCGTGCATCCGTCATCCTAGCATTAGCTCAGACGCCGTATCACCATTGAGTCGTTGATGGGAATGTTGACGTGTGGGCCTGTTGTACGTGACGTGTATTAATAAAATAAAGACCTTTGAATCCTTTTTTCACAGTTTCAAGCATTATAAATTAATATAATTAATCATGATATTTACCATAATATTGAACATGATATTTACCATGATATTTATCATAATATTGAACATGATATTAACCAAAATATTTAACTTGATATTTACCATATTTATCATGCCAGTTACCATGGTTTGAGACATGATGTTTACGTGGATGTTTCCCATAATGCAACATGCTGTTTCGCCCAGCGGGCCCCTGCTGGTGGCGTTTGCAGCGGAGATACGCTAGGCGGGGTGGGCGCGAGTCTGGCTGGGACCACTGAGCAATGGTGGCAATACACTTCAGCGCTAATGCATGACCACACACACACACACACACACACACACACACACACACACACACACACACACACACACACACACACTGACGCACATACATGCA